>NW_028197195.1:50000-57500 GCF_050613455.1 Vespa mandarinia
CTTCTCGATACCTCGCGTTAGAAGAAGCGCGTGTATATAAACATGCCTATAGAAATACATTGATCGCATTGATGGTATCACGCGTATTTATATTTATTCGTTCATCCTGACATACGTGGAAAGATCTTTCGCTGTTGTCCTTTGGAAGTTGTTTGAAAAAATAAAGAAAAAAAAAACAAAGTTAAAGGAACACCCACTTTCCCACGTAGAAGCGTTTACGCATATTGAAACGTTTCGTTATCGCGATTCCTATTCGACGCGGTCCTCGTAATATCAAACTTCTTATCAGATGCGTCGCACGAATCGCGATATCCTCTCTCGTTCACGATCGCAGATAAAGCATGACGATTCGTTGATGACGACTTTTCTATTCGTACGCGTACTCTTGCGGCACGAGATTTTAGGTAAAACATTTAACAGTTTATCGAAATATTAGAAAGCGTAAATATATTAAGACCCGTATGCTCGACGGTGTAACGCTTTTTCTCCCATTTTCTTTCATTTACTTCTTCTTCTTCTTCTTCTTCTTCTTCTTCTTCTTCTTCTTCTTCTTCTTCTTCTTCTTCTTCTTCTTCTTCTTCTTCATCTTCTTCTTCTTCTTCTTCTTCTTCCTTTTCACTTTCGTCGTACGCTACCCAACTACCTGAGAATATCGAGATTAATGCGGCAAGAATCGCAAGAATAGTCGAAACGAAGATACGTATAATTATACGTAGGTACCTATTATTTCTTTATTATCATTCCGATAATCTCGTACGCGAGAAAGAGAGATCGACGATGAATATCCCCACAACGACAACGAACAAAGGAAGGAATGAAAATTTGTGAGCCGCGAACGTAGTTACACGTCGAATGTTCCCTCGGATTAATTCGGTCCGGAACATTTCGTAAAATGTTCGGTCGTTCGATCCAATCGATTGTCCAACCAGGACGGCGGTGCTTGATGTGTGCTTTGACTTTCTTTCGCAGTTGCCGGAGTCGGTGGCAGAACGTACCGCTAAACGCAGAAGGAGGAAGTAAAGAAGAAAACAAATACGGGGTGCTCGTTTACGTATAGTTCGCGGCCGCGGGGCGTACGTGGGTGCATGGAAGAAGGAAACGATCCTGTCATCGGAAGGAACGAAGGAGAACGAGGCGGCGGGCCAGGGTGGCTCCGCTAACGGCAGGGAGGCCGTTGAGAAAATGTCGAGCACCGCGGCGAGTCCCGATGGGATGGCTTTGCAGTCGCACTATTCCCTTCGATGGAATAATCATCAAAATCACATATTACAGTCCTTCGAGGCGCTTTTGCACGCGGAGATACTCGTCGACGTGACGCTGGTTTGCGCCGAAACTAGTCTCAGGGCGCACAAGGTCGTTCTCAGTGCTTGCAGGTCAGAATTTTTCAATTACCCATTATTATTATTATTATTATTATTATTATTATTATTATTATTATTATTATTATTATTATTTCCTTGCGTTACCCTCCCTCCCTTCCTCCCTCCCTCTCAACCTCGGACGCGATACGGCGAAACTTACCGATCTTATTTAACCTTGCATCTACGTTCGACCGTTACATCATTCCTTTTTACGAGGATCGCGATTTTCTTACCTCATACATTTCCTTAGGTAATCGATTAAACGGCTTCGATCGATTTTATCGGAGGGCCGAAAAAGCGCGTCTCGTCGCGCGCCTTCGAGCGTGCGACGAGAAAAGAGCGTTTCTTGCAGAGAGAAAAGTGCGAAACTCGCTTCTTTCTCTCTTTCCTCGTATTATATACGTATTTTACGGCTTTTTGCTTGTCTTTTACCTTACCCTTTCTCTTCTATTTTTTTTGACAAATTTTACCTCTCAATATATTTTACTTATCCGTCTGCGCTCGCCCGCGTAATCGCGTTACCGCTAAGATAACCTCAAGAAAGGAAAAATAAGCGATAAAGTAACAGTGGGGGCCGAAAGAGACAGAGAGAGAGAGAGAGAGAGAGAGAGAGAGAGAGAGAGAGAGAGAGAGAGAGGGAGAGAGAGAGAGAGAGAGGTAAGGATGGAGAGAGAAGAACAGATTTTTTACAAAAATTACATTTTCTATTCCGAGATAGGTCTCGTAGTTACTTTACGTTGCACTATCTTTGATAAAAATAACTAAGTGTCCTATCCAACTCCCATTTTTCTTTTTCTTTTTTTTTTTTTTTTTTTTTTTTTTTATTACCTTTATTACCTCTATATCGAAGAAAGCGTTAACGTTTTAGCCCCTTCTTCGAGAGAATATTTGCGGAACATCCGTGCAAGCATCCGGTGATCGTACTGAAGGATTTCCCCGGTCACGAAGTCGCGGCATTAATCGACTTTATGTATCGCGGGGAAGTGCGAGTCGGTCGAGAAGAATTGGCAGGACTGATGAGAGCGGCCGAGAGTCTGCAGGTCCGGGGACTGGCTTCGTCGGAACCGAGGCCGGCATCACCGCCGGACACACCAGTGGCCGATCTTCTTCTCGGCGAGCCATCCACGCCCGAGGAAACTAGACAGGATACTCAGGAAGACGACGATAATGCGTCGGAGATCGCAGCAGCAGCAGCCGCGGCCGCGGCAGCGACAGCGGCGGCGGCTGCGGCAGCGGCAGCACGGGCATCGATCAGAGAAACGATCACGACGCCTATAAGAACGATCTTCCATTCTTCGAGGGACCATCGCGATAGATTACCGCACATGGCTCATCTGAGCTTTGGCATACGGGAGCTAAGGGAAGCCTGCAGTTCCCCTCTTATGCCACGTCGGAAACAGGCAAGACCACGCCGAAGATCCGGAGAATTGGTACCGCAAGACTTGAGCAGGCCGCATCCACCGCCAAGTCTGAGCCCACCGTTTTCCTCTTTGAATCTGACCAATAATCAGCAACAGAGTCAACACCATCAAGGTCAACACCATCCACAGGCATCGTCGAATGCTACGAATCAGCAGCAGCAGCACCAGCAGCAGCATCAACAACAACAACAACAACAGGAGGAAATGGCAGAGAATTTGTCGATAAAGAGAACAATCTCGCCGATAGCCCAAGACCAGCAGCAGCAGCAGCAGCAACAACAACAACAACAACAACAACAACAACAACATCACAGTCAGCAGCTGCATCAAGTAAAGACCGAAAGTAGCGAGGCAGCGAGTAGTCCGCGAGGGTCTCCCCTTACCGGTACGAGTCTTCTCCATCTCGATGGTTCACCCCAAGACATCCCATCGGCGGCAGCCGCTGCCGTTGTCAGTATACCTGGTATGTCGGCGTTGTCGTTGACTCCGCCGCATCATCACAGCGAGTATCTAACGAGTTTGGGTCAATTGGCGGCCCAGTGGCTTCCTCAGAATCACCCGCAAAGTCAGCTACCACCGCCGCCAACGCAAACTCATCATTCGCGGGACGACAGTCCTCTCGGTTCCGCTAGAAACACGCACGCCTATCAACAACAACAACAGCAGCAGCAACAGCAGCAGCAACAACAACAACAACAACAAGAATCATCGCTGACGTCTAGACGTGGCTCGATCGCGGCGATGTTTCCCCTCGACAGCGTTGCGTCTTTGAGCGGTGGACTCTTTCCTCACGGTACCGCCATCGATAGGGGATCCCTCTTAGCGGATCTCCACGAAAGTTTTAAACCGGAACAGTTGCACGGATTATTCGGACCGGCCACCTTGACGACTCATCCTTCCGGTAAGAAGAAAAAGCATAGAACCGACGGCGACGCACCGAGAAGATGGTCGGATCAAGGAGGACGTGGTTTGCCGGTTGGAAGACCAAAGGGTCAACACAGCGCACCCCGAGGCGGCCCACCAAGATCTTGGACTAATGCCGAACTTACCGAAGCATTGCAACACGTTTGGAACAAGAAGATGACGACGTCTCAGGCAAGTCGAATATTCGGCATACCATACAACAGTTTGTTGATGTACGTGCGCGGTAAATACGGAAAGAGCTTGAAGTTGGAGCAATTGAGAAGAGATTGCACCGGAGCTACAACCGGCGACGTAGTCATGAATTCTTTAAACAACAATGTCAAAGCCGTTCAACAACCACCGGCGCAGCTGAGCCATCCTCTCGCCGGTCTTCCACCCCATCCGGCCGACGACAGTGGCTTTCCTCATCACTCGCTCCTCGGTACGAACCTTTCTCAAAGTTTTTTCCCGGATTTTACCACCTCTCCGTTCCCCGTGCCAGTTAATATGATACATCTTCTAACACCGAGCGAACAAAAAGCTTTCGAGCCTCCTCCGAATCCCGGTGGTGGTAACAGCAATGCCAGCGGAAGCAACAGCGGTGGTACCGGTACCACTGGAAATGGTACCACCGCGGGAAGTTCTGGTACCGCAGCAGCGGCTGCCGCAGCCGCCGCCGCCGCTGCTGCCGCCGCTGCAGCTGCTGCCGTTGCCACGGCTTCGAGCGCTCCGGAACACGGCTCGTCTCATAGTAGTCGGACGCCCTCGCCGGTAGACCATCATCACCATCGTCACCGTCATCATCACCATCATCATTATCATCACGAGTCGCTGCAACCGCAGCCTTCGCAGTCGGCACCGGCGTTGCTTCAACAAAATGGCTCGGATTAGTGGAGATGAAAACGGTAGGAGAAAATGAGGAGGGCGGGGGGGGGGGAGAGAGAAAGACAGGCAGACAGACAGACAGACAGAGAGAGAGAGAGAGAGAGAGAGAGAGAGAGAGAGAGAGAGAGAAAGAGAGCGGGAGGGAAGGAGCGAGGGAGAGAAAGCGCGTGCGAGCGAGCGAGCGAGCGAGCAAAAGGGAGGAAGGAAAATGCTGAAAAAGACTGGACACATACTTTATATCGATCGTAATTGTTATCTTCCTTTAAGAATCACGGACGTTTGATCATCCGAGAAAGGATTTCGATGCCCTTCCTTCGTTGCCTCGTTCTTTAAAATATCTACGTTTTCGCGCGATCATATATTTATACGTGAAACATTCGAGTTTATCCAAGACGAAAGTTATATCTTCTGCAAGACTGAATGGACCGACGACCGATGCTCGCGATCCCCCCGGATCATTGATTCGACCGAACGTTCTCCCTGCTCGAATCATATTCTCGTTTCTCGTGTCTTTTACATCGGCCATCTTTGCCCGTTCATTCGACGTTTAAACTCCACATCTACGCTATCCTTTTTGTAAATTAAACTCGCATTAGCATATTTCATATAATTTCATTTAATTCAATCGATCATGATAATCGTCAAGGAAAGGTCGAAGTGTGCTTTTTCAATTAAATTCCAATGCGAAAGGAAATATCACTATTATCAAATCTTTTCTCATTTTCTCGTTAAAAAAGATAAAAACAACAAAAATTATTAACATCGATACGTCCTTAAAACAATCCGCTTTCGCGTTCGCTACTTCAATGAAACATCCGTACGATGTGAATTTTGATCCCGACAAATCGGGACAAAAAAGTCAATTTTCTACAACTTTTAACTTCAATCACGCAACTTTTACACCTATTCTTTCAACGAGCATAACGTTCAGGGATCGGTCCAACGAACAGATACTTATACAGATATTTATGTGCGCTTTGACACGTTGGTCATTCCTTTTCTATCTAGTTTTTCCATTAATCGTTATTATTCCGATATTAAATCGACTTAATGATGTTATCGTTTCGTTGTTTTATCGCGATAAACGTTCCACAGAAAATTCGATTTGAGCGGTTTAAGATCGATCAAGGCGTCGTTCGGGAAGTAAGTTCGACGAACGGAAGAGAAAAGATGCGTAACTCACAACTCTTCTCTCGCTGATACAATGATAGAATGAGAAAATTTTATGTGGCCGTTAGAAGCGCCAAGCTCATTTTTCGAATGGTGCGAATTTCGACGAAAGAAACGACGAATTTTAATCGTAGACCACAATCTCGCAACAATATTTCGACAACCAGACGGAAGCGCAGGGTAACTAACGCATCAGGGATAGCCACTGACAAATCTACGATAGATAAAAAAGAACTTACATATTAAAGTGTAAAGGTTAAAAATAATTACATAAAGCTATAATACATACGATTATTTCATTAAAGTACTAAAGAAAGAGAAATACACAAAAAAATTGCTCGAGAGCGACAGGAAAGAATGATAAAAATTCGTTACGTCAAACCTTGCTACGCGAGCGAGGGCAAGATGCATATATTATTAAAAAAAAAAAACCAAAAAAAAAGAAATATCTTAAGTAGAAAGGTAATAAGGAAGGAAATATATTCGAATACGACAAGAAGGGTTCGAATAAATACAATTAGAGACTACAGGCTATCAGCTCCAAATAGCCTGTACACGACAAACTGATATTATTGATTATTAATGATATATATATATATATATATTATATATATATATATATATATATATATATATATATATATATACATATATATACACAGGGTGTGTCAAAAGAGATTACAACTAGTTCGACGACCTGTACCGTGGGTTCGATATGTTACTTCCGCATATTTTCCAGCATCGTAATTTCTGTATACGCGTTATAATTTAACGAGTCGTCGTCGAATGCTTCACGATCGATCGTATCCTTTGTCTATTTTGACATAAACTTTGTTAATCCTGGACGAATTTGACTTTTTCGAACGACAGTTTAACAAACTTTTTTCCTCTTTTTTGATACAAAACGAACCATGACGGTACAGTCTTGACGAAAATGGTTTTAACGATTTTTTATTCACTCTGTTAATAAAAAGGACACTCAACGGGCTGGTAAGAGCGAACAGATAGAAGGGGGAAAGAGCGAGAGAGTGAGAGCGAGAGAGAGAGAGAGCTAGCGAGTGAATGAACGAGAGAGAACTAATGAGTGAATGAACGAGAGAGCGAGAGAGCGAGAGAGCGAGAGAGAGAGAGAGAGAGAGAAAGAGAGAGCTAATGAGTGAATGAACGAGAGAGCGAGAGAGCGAGAGAACGAGAGAGAGAGAGAGAGAGGGAGAGAGAGAGAGAGAGAGAGAGAGAGAGAGAGAGAGGATTTTACGTATGATATAAAAAGCGATCAAATTAGCCGTGCGATCGACGAAAATGCATGTAAATGCATTTCATTTACTAAATAGACATATGTGATAGGCACCTTGTGCAGACTTCAGTATTATTTTGCAATTAATGAAATATCAGTATATAAGGTAGATAATCTTTGAAACTTTTGCCTATTTCGTTATAAGTCTTCTAGAGAAAGAAATAAGAACGAGTTCCGGCCATTCGCCGATCATAAGAAGAGACACGTCTCGTCGCAGTTCTCTCTCCTTCTCTTTCTCTCTCCCTCTCTCTCTTTCTCCCTCTCTCTCTCTCTCTCTTTCTCTCTCTCTCTCTCTCTCTCTCTCTCTCTCTCTCTCTCTGTTCCAAAATATCATTACAATTAAACGAAAAGCGGAAGTCACAATTAGACGAAAATAAGTCTAAGACGGTGCTAGACAAAGTACGAGGAAACCTATAGATCATGGATTATCTTCGTCGTTATCGTGTCACTGTGAATTGTGCATGTT